>NC_056733.1:1268840804-1268853304 GCF_019279795.1 Protopterus annectens | reverse complement strand
AGACTGCCCATGCTATGGAATAGACTTCCCATACATGTCAAGCAGAGCACCTTGCTGGCCCTCTTCCCGAGAAATCTTGATGAGTGCATGGGAAATAGAAAATTCACCCCGGGGATCACTCCAGTGGCTCTATTCAACAGAGGCACTGGGAACTAAAGTCAGGTGGCAGAATGCCAGGGTAATCCTACTGGCTAGGCTTGTAAAGGCTCCAGGGTCATTAGCCTAGTACACACCTATGAACCTATGTATCCACTATTGTAAGGAAGTCCTTTTTCATCACACAACTTATATCTAAAGATATGATATCCAGTTCCAGGGATATAATCATTTTACTGTACACATCTCTAATAAGGCCAGTTATTGTATATAATGGCCCATTCAGTACTTAACTATCCAAACAATTATCACAACTGGAGTAACCACAATAATTTCACACTAAAAAAGTCAAAGGCCTAAATCAAACAAACTATGTAAACTGTCTCAAAGCCTTGTCCCTCTAGTCAGTATCATATTGGCTACTAAGAGGTGACCTCTGCTCATGTATAGAGCCTCAGCAGACTCTATCCTATCAGACCTGCTACACCTTCATAAGTTCAATGTTTTTGTGTGAACACCTGCTAAAGGGATTTCATTCTCTTACAACATAAACAGAACATGATGGAGGGCGAGGTATGTATCACAGAGAACACCTCTTCAATGGAAATGTTTTCCAATCCACAAAAAGCAAACTACTTCTCTTACTTTATTCAAATAGAAACTGGACGAGTGGATGGGTAACCACAAATTCACCTTTGGTTTAGCGCCCCCCCCCCCGTACCCCTCACAGAGAGGTGAAACAGGTAGCTTTTAAACCATAGAAGAATGGGCTGAGATAAACCTAGTGAGCACATCTGAAATAGAAGTTTGCTTATGTTGAAGGCTTTAAACAAGTCTAGAAATAAGAAGACTCTAGTTTGCCATTATCTCTTGCTTTATTGACAGTATCAAAAAACAATAAAGATTAGAAGTGCAGTGTTAGTCCTATGAGACAGATGGAAGCTGTGTTTTGTGGGGGATAGGAGTTCTTCCTGCAAGAGATAGTTTAGCAATCATTTCTGACTACATTTTTATGTATTTTTGGAGAGGGGGATATGACTATTGTAGGTCTAAAGTTGAATTCCCTCCTTTGTGTAGAGGTATAATGTGTGATTTTATTTTCCCGAGAGGGAGAGGAAATATAGGATTCCTGGGCTGGCCCTATAAGGATTGAAACTGGTTAGGCAATGCTATTGGCTCCTAGTTTAAGGCACTTGCTTGAAAGGTCATCAGTTGAGGTAGAGCGAGGTTTGAGTTTTTAGGTTTATTATTTTAGGTTTCAGGATGATATTCATATTATTTGGCAAGGAACACAAGATATATTGGAAGAATTCCTGTTACATATAGGTCAAACTACAAAATTTTTTAAGTTCACATGGAATATCAGTAATGACTATATAGAATATCTAGATATTAAACTTATTAAAGATTACAGAGAAAATAGATATATAGCTCGTTTACATAGGAAAGTGACATATTCCAATAGTTTATCGCATTATAGCATCTCACATCCTCAGCATTAAAAAAAGTCAGTCGTTAAGGGACAGGTAGTTAGAGCTGCATGTATGATTACCAAAGAGCAACATTTTTTGGAAGAATGTTCTAATTTAAGATCTATGTTCTCTGCTAGATCATATCCTAGCACCTTTTTGAACGACATTATAGAAGAAGTTATAAATAAAAGAGAGCTTTCTCTAAACCTATTTTAGATAAAAAATAAAACTTTAATATGCAGATTGAAAATTGTAGTACAGAAGAAGGAAAAGAAAATAGTGTTGCATCTCAAATAATTGAGAGTACAAACCAAGATAAGAATAATAAATTCTCCGAGGCATTGGTAATTACATATAGTAAAGAAGCTAATATTTTAAGATGGATCTTTGAGAAAAAATTGGGGCGTACTAAATCAGGATGAAGAGCTGAGGAACATAATAGGAGATAAGCCACTTACAGTGTATAGACAAGGGAGAAATTTGAAAGATTTGTTAAAATACAATGAGTCGCATAGTAATGTTAAGGTGCTAGGTATGAAAAAATGTGTTTTTTGTAGATGGTGCCATAAAATAGAAGTTGGCACAGAGTTTTTAGTAAGAAATAGAATGTATCAAATACAGGGTAAATATAACTGTGAATCAAAAGCTGTAGTTTATCTAAGTAAGTGTAAATCATGCTTAGCCTATTATATAGGGAAAACTGAAAGAAAATTGTCTCATCGCATATATGAACATGAATATGCAATAAAAAAGCTGAACATGACTAATGCTTTAGCCAAACACATTACTAGTCATCCAGACCATTCATTTACTTATACTATTATAGACCAAGTTATAACTGATGACAAAACAGCATGGAATGTACTTTTAGAACTCAAAGAATTAGAATGGCAAGTAAGATTGCAAGCAGACACTTGGCCAGGTATCAATGAGCGTAGCTCTATAGCCCCTTTATTTAAATTAAAAGCGCTTAAAAGAAATAAAATTTATCACCATTAAAGAAAGGTTAAAAGAATATAGAAGTGGTTAACGTTGATTATTCATTAAAATAAGCTGTTGTATTAATAGGAGAGGTGGAAAGATATAATATAGTATAGGAAATATACATATGCATACGTGTTTTAGAATTATATATATATATATATATATATATATATATATATATATGTGTTTTAGAATTTTATATATATATATATATATATATATATATATATATATATATATATATATATATATTTTTTTTTTTTATAGAGAATTGATATTTAATTATAGTGTATTTAATGGTTATTACATTAGGTTAAATAATTTATAACAAAATAGATGTATATACATTTTATAAATGTATTTTAAGTATTTCATACAAGTATCTATGTATGTTTATAGTAGGTAGGCTGCTGAGGGTAATAGGGATATATTTGTTTCTAAATACTGATGTTAGTGAACACTGTGTTTGTAATATGTATTGTTTGATTTGGAAAGTCATTAATTAGACAAAGGAAATAACATTGTGATGACACTGCTATTTTATAGTTTAAATTGAATAGAATATGTTGGATCTTTATCTGATGAAGTATAATATTTTATTATATGAAAGTGTTCACAACACGTTTTTTGTCATTTGTGGAATAAACGTAGTTATTCTAGTTGGTCGTTCGTTCCTGGTTCACCTTCCGACACAGTGCTTTGTTATTTTTTCAGTTTGTTTTCGGATTTTGTATTGTTTGTTCAAAGTTTGAGTTTGTTTAAGAGTAGTTTTATATGGGATGTGGTCACAGGTTTGAAGGCGAAAGTAGATGTGGTGATACATGGCTGCTGGACAGGGTTAGGATTAAATGTTGGGGGATACTTTGATTAGGGACACTATACTATCTATAAAATAAGAAATTAATTCTATTGCAATTTCAAGTGGTGAGTTATTAGGAGGGGGTAAAGGTTGAATTTTGGCCAGGAAGTAAGATTTCTTTAAAGGCTGACCAGAATTTTTAGGGTTGTGTTTACTATTGTTCTGAAAACTATTATAGTATATTTTTTGTCTTTATTTATTTGCTTTTTAGTACAATTGTGAATCATTCTGAAGTTTTCAATATATCGTGGTGTTTTATATTTTTGCCATTCTTTCTGTTCTTTTTCTCTATTCTGCATTAACATTCTACTCTTTTTGGAGAGCAAGATTGTATTTACAGCATTATCAAAGGGGGCATTTTTAGGATACTCCAGGTAATAGATTAAAGGTAGCAATGAATATGTCTGGGTTAAACATGTACAGGCTGCATGTTGTTTTATAAACATGCTGTTTAAGTGGACATGTGAGATGTCTGGTTATATAGATTGGGAGATGGTTGCTGCAAGAGTCTGATATTGTACCTGCAGTGGAGAATTTGCTAGGGTCTGATACTAGTATCCAGTCTAATTAGAAACTTGATGTTTTGCTTTAAGGTGTGGTACTATGAATTAGTTGTGTGAAACCTAGATGCAGGCAGTTTGAAGTTATGTTCAACCAACCAATATTGACATCACCTAGTAGTATTATTTGATGTGGAATTGTTATGGATATCCAGTGTAGAATATCTTCCAGTGTCACTGTATTGTCACCTAGAGGGATGTAGAGGACGGTAATGTGCATTTGTTTATATTTGTTTATTTTCAGGAAAGTAATAAGAAGCTCTGTTGAATTAAATTTTGACATTAATTTGTTATGGGGGAAATGTGGTAGTTGTTGGGAAATATTAAAGTAATGCCACCACCTTTCCTTTTTTCACCTTCAGGTCAATTATTACAGAGAGCTAGCACAAAGCAATTAACAAGTTAACACAAAGCAGAACAGATTTTCTTTTGTTTACTGAATGCAGAAATCAAGAAGCTAGGGAGACTAAATAACTTGCAGATACAGTGTAACCTGTTAGTAAAGAGAAAGGACAGTGACCAAATTAGTAAGTGGTCCTTAGAGTGTAAGGACTACTCCTTTGGGCAGTATAATACAGCCACTTTTCTAGCACAGGGCAGGCATGTTTTTGACTAGTTGAAGTTAATACACAGCAAGGCTCTTCATGTCAAACTTGTTTACATTGCACAATGACCTTAGTGAAAACTTTCAGGATTTGGGCCTTGTGGCAGAACTCATGCAATATCAGGGTCAACATTTTCATGTAGTGACCACAGGTTATTGTACAATGAGAAATTTCTCAATGACTATGGCCTTATGGCAGAGCTCCTGCAACATGGGTCTCAGGACCAGATGGATTAAGCACAGGCTACTTCACAATGAGAACGTTCTCAGTGAAAACATTTGGGAGTTGGGCCTTGTGGCAAATCTCCTGCAATATCATGGTCAGGATTGCATGTAGTGACCACAGGCTCTGTACTGTGAAGGAAAATGGTGACTCAGTGAAAGTGGAGACCAAAGTCTGTGCCAGGCCTTCTTGGTAGATATATTTGCCTTGGGAGAAATCAATAACTGCACCCACTTTGCAATTATCTGCAAACTTGGTCAGCTAGAGTTTGTTGACATTAGCCTTGACCTCAAAGAAGTAGATGCCTAACAGGAAAGGTGCTAGCACTGAGGCCTGAGGCATCTCACTTATAACCAACCTTTTTGGGTAGCAAGACTCCCCTATTCTAACTTCTTTGGTCCTGTCTATAAGCCATCTGGCTATCCAGCAGGTGGTATAAGGGTTTATACATAGTTTAGTGAGCTTTTCTACAATGCTCAGCTGGGGTATTGTGTCAAACGCCTAGTCTAAGTTTAGGCAGGCAGTATACACCACTTTGTTCTCATCCATTACTTTGGTGACCTTCTCTAATAAGTCCAGCAGGTAGAGTAGGCAAGAATTGCCCTTGACAAACTTGAACTGATTTGGGCCCAATATTTGTAGGCTACCTATGTCATCATTTAGGATGTCTATGATTATCCTGTCCACAGCTTTGCATGTCAAGCTAGTCAGGCTTATGGTTTGATATTTCCCTGGATGCGAGGATAGCCCATCCTTGTACAGCAGGATAACCATTGCAGTCCTCCATTCATTTGGTAGAAAGCAAGTTTGGAGGCTGTGGATTAATAGTGTTCCTAGTGGTCCTGATAGTTCATGTTTCATGTTATGAGACATCCTGGGGTATTTAGGGAATCATCTATGTAATGTTCTTGGCAATGGAGAGTGCCTTAAGCCCCTACTCTCTAGTGATAGTTGGGGAGTTATGGATGTGGGTATTTCCTAAAGGGCATCAAGTGGGGAAAGGAGGGGTTAAAAATACATATAAATCATATAGCTGGCACCATTTGCAATTAATTCATTACAGTGCTGTTTATTGCCTTTGAGGTTAATGACAAAGCTGAAGAAAGCTTTGTGATTGCCCTTGGCCTGGGAGGCTAATGTTACCTCATATTTGACTTTGATGAATTTTCTTAGCCCCCTCAGTTGCTTATTTGGGTTAATGAGGGATTTCTTCTACCTTTTTTTGGGCATTCCACCCATTGATGTTGGGATTCCACCAGGGCAGCTTAGTTTTTCAATTGTTCCTGTGCTTTATCCAGGTTGGTACAGCTCTATCTGTATGCAGCTATTAATATAATTGTACATGTGTTTTGCAAACAATTCTGCACAGGCAACAGTCTTCTCAAGGTTTGAGGGGTCATGAAGTATTACCAGGCTGTCACTTAGTAGTAGTAGTAAGCTTGCCCTAGAATAATTGCTAAACATTCCAGGGTTAGCCTCAGGTTTGTCCCTGGTTTTACCTTTACTTCAAAGGAGACAGCTTTATCGTCTGACCTAACAGGTGAAGACACTACACTTGGGAGCAGAAGCATATCTGGCTCTGCCAGAACCCTGTGCCGGTACCATGAACCAGTGTCTTACCACTCTCAGAGCAAAACAAAAAGCACTTCAGTGTAATTAGCCAGTCACTATATTACAGCAGTCAGCTTATTACAGTTAGATGTATACCCCCCAGCTGTTCCACTGAATAAAACAAAATATCTCACTGTAATGTAGCGATTGGTTTATTCCAGTCAACTGTCAGTCCCACCCCACCTTAGCTACACTACTGCTTGGGAGGGTGCAGACTTCCGCCATGTTTGTGAGTACCAGGTCAAGAATGTTTGCACCCCTAGTGGGAGTACAGACTAAATGGTACAATGTGTTTGCATCTGCAAAGTCCAGAAATCTTTGGGCCTGCAAGTTAGGGTCATGTATGATTCCCAGTTTATACTGGAGTAGTTAAAGTCACCCATGAGAAAATTGTTTAACTGAATGGTGAGTGACTACATTTAAGTATATTATGATTTTACTGGGTCATAGAGTGAGACTTATAGGTTGCATGAACATGGCATGAGAGTTTGTCTATGGCCATTTGGACATGGCGAAGCACAAGAGCATCACACTGTAAATAGACACACCTACACCTTTATGCCTTCATGTACAGTAGTTGGTCTAAATGTCTGAAAGGCATTGTAGCCCTATACTGCTGGGTTGCTCTTCATGGCTTTAAACCATGTCTCTGTAACTGAACAGACATCTACATTCTCAGGGTGAGGAGAGCTTGTAGGGAGTTGAGTTTCTTATTTAGACTCCTGAGATGGTTTTGGTATATCAATAGGTTTATCAGATTGGTTTAAAAAGGTATTATGGGGGTGAATAAGGTTTTAGTCAATATTCAAAATCCTACAGGGGGCAGGTGAAGACCATCCCCTGCAAAGCAGCGTGGTCTATTGACAATATCCTTCCAGGATAACAAATATTGTAACCCCTTCGAGTAACACTATACTGTAAGCCAATTGTTAAAGTGAATTATTTTCTGCTCGTATTGTAGCATCATCCTTGTAGAATGCCGCTCAAAGTTAGGCTCATGCTAGCCTGAGTCATGTAGTCTGAGAGCTCTGTCATATCTCTTTACATGTAATCCAGACAGATATGTCTCTGTTAATTTACACCCATATGGACTACAACTGACTTGTACTGGTACTTGTGGTTCAATGGCCCAAGTACATGTGTGAGCTGACAGATCCTGGCCCCTGACAGACAGCTGACTTTGACTTTCTCCTTACATAGCTTGGGGAGTGGAACATCTGTGCATCTCACAATGGAGTTTACTATGACCAAAACATTGGGTTGTAGAGTGATGTGCCTCGGCTTAAAAGCTGAGACACTGGTAGATGTGCCCATATGTATTGGTTTGGGTGTTGATTTTGTGTAATGCTCTTGAAGTTGCTTTGGATACTTTTTGTTTATGCAATGTCTGGGAGACCTTTGTGGTTTAGGGAGATAACATTTAAGAGTTTCAACATATGTTGGTTCATGTATCTGGTTCATACCACGTGAGGTGAATGTAGTGTGTGTGTGTGTGTCACTGACAACCTGTTTGCCATTATATGTGCTTGTATGTGAGATACTTACCTCCAATGATGTTATGTAACTACATCTCTTACACAACATATCAACTTGTTTAAGAATTAAGTGGTTGTCTGTAAACATCAGATATTCGATACTAAAAGGATCACAAATGATAATACTTCACTGGATTATTGTAGTTATTTAGTTACCAGATGAAACAAAATAGTTCAATAAGCACTGATTGAGAGAGTAATAACAGGTCAGAGGTTCAGTTGTAAAGCTAATGTCCTGCTGGCCTTCAAGAATCTTGAATATATAGCAGACAGTGATGAACTGTTGCTTTGTTTATGAAAGTAAAGTTAATGAAAAGGTAACCTATAGGATTAAACTACTCACATATTTTAGAATAATGAATTTATGGCTGCAATATTTCAAAGGATAGGACCTGAATCACAAATGGCACACAGTTTTGGGAGCTCACATGTCTTAACAGTAATATCATATGGGCAGACAAAGAGACAATGAAAGTAGCAATAGATTAATTATATTCCCTACAAGCAAAATACATTTTGAGAGTCAGATTCTTATGGACTGGATGTGTTCCAGTGTCATTTTTAATTTCAAGAACAATTTGATGACTGGACTCTCCAAACTCTATCTAACTGGTAGGGTAACAGCTGAGACTTCACCCAATGCAATGGATTCATACTGTTGTCACCTGGAAGGGGATGGGGAATAGGTAAATGGAGCAGTAATCAACAAATTTCTACCTTCTGCAAACTGGAATACATCAACATTTGTCCTCATGGGGGTTAGGCTTCAAAGCATTGCATACATGGTACAGCTAGGACTGAGACTTAAGTTAGCATGCTAGGCTTGTTCAACCTCATATCACTATTACCAATGAGAGGTAAATGCAGAATGTCTAATGTAATACTCATCAGTTTATAGTTATTTTTCTGGAAAACATTTCAGCTCTCCGATGAATATTTTAGAGTCTTGACATTGTAACATAAATAAATAAATATAAAGGTAAGTAAAAGTTGTAGATGATGCATTTTAATACACTAGCACTCGTATTTGTCATAGCAGTGTTAGAAAAAGAATACTTCCTTATTAAGCTGTCCAGGTCTGAAAAGTAATTAAAATTATGCTCATTTGGGGGTTATTGTTTTTTTAAATACTGAGTATTTAGATATGAAATGCGGTGAGTGGTCATCTGCTATGTGCAGCTTCTGAAAATGTCAGACTAGGCTATTTGACTTTTTAAATGAATCTTTTTTTATAGTGGTGAACTTCAATTGCCATAACAAAAAGAGTAATTTGGCAGAGACCACAAAGTATTCAAATATATTGCCATTAAGACAGAGGAGACAAGTTTGTAAGAGTAAAGGTCATGGCATAAATGCATCTACTTTGGACTCAAAACAGTCCCCTAACAGAGCCATAGATAAGGTGGAGTGACATGGCTGGCAGCCCTGGGTGCAAGCTGTTAGTGGGTAGAAGAGGTGTCAGTCAGTCTCTGTATGTCTGCAACAAAATTGCCAGTAATCATTTAAGCAAGGCAATCAACATCTTGGCAAATTAAATGACGTAAACTCTATAGTTATTCATGACAATTGAGTAAGAAGTTCTTAGATAGGAACAATCTACAATGTATTAAAGAGCAGCATAGCAGCTCTTATCTAGAGAAAATGGAGGGTTCAGGGGACTGCTGAATAGAGCATTGCCCAGGTCACAATTTCTACAAGCTTCAACTCTTTCCCTCAAGACCTGTGATTTTAACATCAACTATAAGCCTTCACTTCAGTTAGACTTTATCATAATATTTTTCATGGTTATTATTAATTATAAAAATTAATAGTAATAACTAATATGATATGAATTATATTGAGGTCATTGTAGAGTCAAAACCTGTCACTGAGAACAATAAATAATGCAGAGAAAAACAAATAAGGCAGAGAAACCAATCCGGAACAAGTCTGTTATAAGACACAGACACACAAAATTTGTATCAACAGACAATTAAGTGAAGTTCCCTGTTAGCCTTTACAAAATCCTTCAAAAAGAGAAGCTGCATGGTCAGTGTGTGTGTGTGTGTGTGTGTGTGTGTGTGTGTGTGTGTGTGTGTGTGTGTGTGTGTGTGTGTCTATGTGCATGTGTATGCACATGTCTAGGCACATTTGTGTGTGTCTGTGCATGTGTGTGTGTGCGTGTGTGTGTGTGTGTGTGTGTGTGTGTGTGTGTGCGTGTGTGTGTGTGTGTGTGTGTGTGTGTGTGTGTGTGTGTGTGTGTGTGTGTGTGTGTGTGTGTGTGTGCATGTGTGTGTGTGTGTTTGTGTGTGTGTGCATATGTGTGTTTGCATATTCATGATGTGCAGATGGTCAATATGTAGATGAGGAATTTTTTTTTTCAGAATATCTCAAGAAAATGCCTCAAGAAAAAGAACTAGTATAGATTTTTTATAACGTAACAGCTATCTATTTAAAATCACTGCATTGTATAACACTAAATCACTGCTTGGCCATCTGAAATGCTAAAATGTATTTGGCTGAGCTTCTTCTTTCTGGATATACTATGCCATTCATAGGTAAGTTCTTCATCGCTTATGGCCAGTCAGTGATTACTAGTATAAAGTACACCGCTGAATCATGTTTGGACTGAACACTGGTGAAATTAATTATTTATTGATCTGGGATTGCAATGTACCCAGAATCTCTTTAGACATTCCTGCTAAATCATTTAATATGCAAGAAAATATTAAAAAGATATGGGAAAACATTAAAACTGTTGGGCAGTCTGTTTTTTAAGCATTGAATGATATCCACTGCAGTACAGCATTCTCACAAATTGAGCTACTAATATGATGTTTATCTTTGTTTGCTTTTAGATACTAAAAGCAAATATAATGCCTTCAATTAAATACATGAATACTTCCATTCAACTGTCTTTACATTTTGCTTGCTTATTTAGGTTTCAATCTAGTTAGAAGGTTTGCCTCTGACGCAGAATATCAGACATGAAAAACAGGTGGTAGTATCCAAAGGTTACTAAAGGAAAAAAATGTCTGCATGGTAAGGCAATCGCAGAAGTGATTGTGAAAGCTATTGAGCCATCAGTTAATTCATGGTAAGGCAATCGTAGATGTGATTGTGAAAGCTATTGAGCCATCAGTTAATTTGATTGCCTAAGCCAGAGGGGAAAAGCAGCAAATAAGATGGTCATATAAACTCCACTGTTTACTGTTTTGTGTCAGTTTGCAGTATTTATTGCTCACTGCTGTCACAAGTACTTGATGTAATCAGAATCGAGCATAAGTGGACCTTGTTTCTCTACAAACGACACTGCAGCACTCATCTGACTGCTTTTGACAGTATGACTATGAACAGATCTACAAGGATAATGAAAACCAAGGGGCTCCATACACATTTCCCAGCTAGTTCCACTTAGTTGCAGGCTTTCACATTTTGAAAGGAACCCTTTTGTCTAGAGCAAAAATGTGTATGACAAAAAATATCTGTGTTATATATATATATATATATATATATATATATATATATATATATATATATACAAAGCCACTTAGGTGTCTGACTAACTCTGCATTCATAATTCCCATTATTTATGGCTGAAGTCATATGCATGAATGTAACAGACCTGCCCTTCGGCTCCTTATCACCTTTCGATGCTTCTCACTAACTTGATATAATACATTGCATTTGACATCATAACTCCCATGGCTACACAACAAATCTGTTACAAAGGATAACCAGCTGCCTTTTTTCAGTTCTTTTTTTACATCAGGAATTTATGAAAAGGAGACAACTGCCCAGAATGCAAACTACTAAGAGAACATTTTTAAAATATTCCCAAACTTCCATCTGCTCTTTAAATTCTGTGCTTATAGATTTTCTCAACCCAGTAATGCAATCAGTTTCTACACATTAAATAAAATGTAAGAAAACTTAGATATCATAATATTCAACTCTTCTTCAGATAAAGTCTCTATTACCACACCAGACCTTTAAATTGTTATCAAACTACAGAATGCACATTTTCTTTTATCCTTTGTTGACTAAGTTAGTCCCACTAGGCTAGTAGCCACTTTTCAGGGTAGACCTGAGGTAGTATCTATACTACTAGAGGAAATTAGGCCAAGGCATCATGGGACTTCACCTACTCTGTATGATAGGTGCAGTTGGATTTTTACATCCTTCTGAGCTATCACCAACTCAAGCAGATGGGGCCTCAGTTTAACATCTCATCCGCAGGACAGCATACTCAGGGGTATAGTGCCCTCTTATGCTGCACTGCAGTGTGTAAGAAACTGATGTACTTAATGTGGGAATAGTACCCACAGACTTCTGCACCATAGGTGAGTGTGCTACCTGTTGCACCACTATGGTACTCAACATAACAATTCATCCTCAGTGAGGCTGTAGTTAAATCATCACATTTGGACTTCTTTACCTTTTAAGCTATATTAGTCTAGTGATTTTTTTTCCTGTAGCTGTCGTATGTCTCTGTGATGGGTAGCACTTGTTTTGTTCAAACACAAACACTAGCTTTCAGAGGTGAAGGATAACTTATAAGTACTGTTGGTGTGCAC